>NW_028141977.1:7500-17500 GCF_025532165.1 Camponotus vicinus | reverse complement strand
GGTGGTTGGCGCCGTCACGGGGGCGACGGACTGCCGCGCGGAGGACCTGACCGTGGGAGAAATCAGATTTCTCCCATATCGGTTGGGCTCCGTGTGGCTGCGTTGCCCCGTGGCGGTGTCCAACAAGTTGTTGGAGGGCGGTAGGCTCCGCGTCGGGTGGGCCATGGCGACGGTGAAACCGCTGCCGGCCCGCCGGATGCGGTGCTACCGGTGCCTGGAGGTGGGGCACGGGAGAGCGGGGTGTAATGGCCCCGATCGGAGCGGTCGCTGCCATAGGTGCGGCGACCGCTCCCATCGATCGCAGCAGTGTTCGGCGGGGGTGCCGAAATGTCCGCTTTGCGCGGACTTTGGCATCCCTGCCGGACACTCGCTGGGGGCGGCCGCCTGCGTTCCCAGCGGGCGAGTCGCCCAACGGCGGAAATTGGCCGCTGAAGCGGCCAATGAGAAGGCGAGGGACAAGGGGGGTGCGCGATCCGGAGGTGCGGATGCGACCTCAGCCGTCCCTGGTGGGGGGAGTAAGGGGGGCCCGCGTAGGGCGAAACCCCCCGAAACCCCCGCCCCAGCAGGGCCCGCGGAGGGGGAGCGGGGGACCCGTCCGGTAGAGGACGAGGGTCCCCTCTCCCGCGCTTCGGAAAAGGGCTCCACCGAGGGTGGGGGAGACCGTCCGGCCAAGTCCTCATTGAAGAGGACGGCCTCGGATCGGTCTCCTGCCATCCAGCGGCGGACGGAGGATAGGAGGGATGACGATGGGAAGGAGAAGGAGGAGTCACCTCCACCCCCCCCTCCTGTGATGAAGAAGAGGAGGGACCGGAGAGGGCGATTCAAAACACGTTGAATCGCCTTCTCCGCTCCCTCCAGAGTGGATAGCGGGGTACCGGAGCCCCGTGGAGAGGGGGCCTTAAATGGCCCGGGCCACGACTCGCCCCCAGGGTAATGTGAGAACAGGTACCTGGGGGAGTACGAGCGCCTTGCAGCAGCAAGCGATGGCTGAGTGACAGGGGTTTTAGTTGGTATACCCGACATTGCACTCCTTGGAAGAGGGACTAGCTCTCTTCCAAGGGTCGGGGAGTCCAACACTACCCTCCAACGCGCCGGAGCGTTGGGGGGTGTGCGTAATGCATTTCCCCTGTCAATAAAAAAAAAAAAAAAAAAAAAAAAAAAAAAGGTTAGGTTCCTCTCCGCGGTGTGCCACCTTGTCGTGGTGGAGGGGCTCCCATTCTCTTCGGAGAATGGGTCTAAGAGCACACCATTGCACTTCCTCGCTTCCCGCCTGTTGGCGGGAGCGGGAAGAGGTTTTCTGTGGCCTTGGGCGTATGGCCCATCACGGATAGGGGATGGCATACCCTGACTTCAAATGCCCGGCCCACCGAGTGCCGTTAAGGGCGGGAGAACGCCCTGACTCATTTCTTTCTACTCTCTTTCTATTCTGTCTTCTGCTGATCCCTTCAACCTTATTACCTTCTTCCCTTCTAACTCCTGAGCTATGGATGAAAGTTAAACGTATAGCGGGTGCTCCCGCTGGGATGAGGGTGCCGAACAGTCGGTGCTCCACTGCGAGGCGTCCCTCAGTGGGGAAGAATGGGTGCGGGTCGAGACCTCGCCCGAGGGACTGGTTCGGGTGACTTAGTCACCCAGCCGGGCCAGAGGCGAGACCACCTTGACCAATGACACCCATGGGGTATGTGAGTGTGTGTGTGTGTGTGTGGGTGTGCGCGTGGATGTGTGGGGTGTGTGCGGGCGTGTGTGTGTATGTGTGAGAGTATGCGCGCGGGTAGGATTCGATTTGACTGCCACGTGGCAGGCGCCTGTGAGGCGCAGTAGATGCTGATGCTGGATGAGGGAGCTGGCGTCGGTCGGGGCACCATGGTCACGTCTTTAAAGGCGGGTGAACGCCCGTTGAGTTGGGGCGGGGGCTATCGAATACGGCCCTCAAGCTGTGGTGCTTCGATCGAATGTCGGTGAACTCAGCCAGCATCTCGGGCGGTCAGAAGTGATGGCCCGGGGAAACCGTATCCCTGGATCATCGCGGACCGGGGGCTTCGCTGCCCTCCCCCATCCGAGGGCGGGTCCCCCTGGATGGCTTACACCCACGGGGAATCCGGGTAGGTAGCTTACTCAGCCAGATGGCAAAGTTTTGGTAAGGGGTGATGCCTTCCCCTTATAATTCCGAAGGCATTCAGCATATCGGGCAGGGGCGATGCGGGTGACGGGGATAGGAGTACAGGGAAACCTGGCCCCCCGAGGTCGACATCGTCACGGCGAAGGGTCCGCCTTCCCCTCGCTTAATAAAAAAAGCGGAGGCGGGGACACGGGTTAGGAGTCGGCGTTGCACGTCGGCGACAGGGGGCCTGCCCACCCCTGGATAAATAATCGCAGGCAGATCGGGCGTAGAGCATCTCACGATGGAGATGCCTTACGCAAATCGCTTCCACGTGGAAGCGAAGCGTGGCCCTATGATGGGGGCTTCGGGTAGGTCAAGGACCATTATGACGTGGATGCGTCATGGTGGGAAAGAGGGTTGTGCCTCACCCTCCGGAAATTCGGAGGCACACTTGCTTCGAGTCACGGTTGCCGTCGAGTGGCGCGGTGATGTCAAGTGACGGGTCACTGACCCCGAGGCTGACATCGCCAGCAACAGGAGTCTGCATTCCTCCTCGTATAAAAAGGCGGATGCAGGGACACGGGTAGGTGGCGACATTAGGGGAACGGAATTGCACCTCTACCTGTGGGATTTATTCCACTTGTAGAGTCCCGAACCCGGGATGCGTCAATAGAGGGTGCGCCTCCCCTCTTGTTAAAAAATTCGGAAGCGTACGGTGCTGATGGTGTATCTACATGAAGATCACCACAGCTTGTTCTCCCCTCGTTAGGGGTCCGGGTAGGGAACTCACCTTTGCGGCGAAAGCGGGAGGTGAACCGAGGGGTAGTGTCTCACCCTCCGGAAAACCGGAGACACACTTATCTCGAGTCACGGTTGCCGTCGAGTGGCGCGGTGATGTCAAGTGACGGGTCACTGACCCCGAGGCTGACATCGCCAGCAACAGGAGTCTGCATTCCTCCTCGTATAAAAAGGCGGATGCAGGGACACGGGTAGGTGGCGACATTAGGGGAACGGAATTGCACCTCTACCTGTGGGATTTATCCCACTTGTAGAGTCCCGAACCCGGGATGCGTCAATAGAGGGTGCGCCTCCCCTCTTGTTAAAAAACTCGGAAGCGTACGGTGCTGATGGTGTATCTGCAAGAAGATCACCACAGCTTGTTCTCCCCTCGTTAGGGGTCCGGGTAGGGAACTCACCTTTGCGGCGAAAGCGGGAGGTGAAGCGAGGGGTAGTGTCTCACCCTCCGGAAAACCGGAGACACACTTATCTCGAGTCACGGTTGCCGTCGAGTGGCGCGGTGATGTCAAGTGACGGGTCATTGACCCCGAGGCTGACATCGCCAGCAACAGGAGTCTGCATTCCTCCTCGTATAAAAAGGCGGATGCAGGGTCACGGGTAGGGGCGGATTAGGACGACGGACTTAGTCCCGACTCTAATATCCGACCAACAGGGGTGCGCCTTCCCCCTCGTATAAAAACGCGGAGGCGTCCGGTGTCTTTGGTGGATTCGCATGGAATCACCTAGGCATAATGCCCTCTCGATGAGGGCCCGCGTTATCCCCCGACCGTGGGGTCCCGGGTAGGATACGTCTTGGCGGCGAAAGCGCAAGATGTCGAGGGGTGGTGCATCACCCTCCGGAAATTCGGATGCACACTTGTTTCGAGTCACGGTTGCCGTCGAGTGGCGCGGTGATGTCAAGTGACGGGTCACTGACCCCGAGGCTGACATCGCCAGCAACAGGAGTCTGCATTCCTCCTCGTATAAAAAGGCGGATGCAGGGACACGGGTAGGTGGCGACATTAGGGGAACGGAATTGCACCTCTACATGTGGGATTTATTCCACTTGTAGAGTCCCGAACCCGGGATGCGTCAATAGAGGGTGCGCCTCCCCTCTTGTTAAAAAATTCGGAAGCGTACGGTGCTGATGGTGTATCTGCATGTAGATCACCACAGCTTATATCTCCCCTTCGTCAGGGGTTCGGGTAGGAGACCCACCTTTGCGGCGAAAGCGGAAGGTGAGGCGAGGGGTGGTGCATCTCCCTCCGGAAATCCGGATGCACACTTAATTCGAGTCACGGTTGCCGTCGAGTGGCGCGGTGATGTCAAGTGACGGGTCACTGACCCCGAGGCTGACATCACCAGCAACAGGAGTCTGCATTCCTCCTCGTATAAAAAGGCGGATGCAGGGACACGGGTAGGGGCGGATTAGGACGACGGACTTAGTCCCGACTCTGATATCCGACCAACAGGGGTGCGCCTTCCCCCTCGTATAAAAACGCGGAGGCGTCCGGTGCCTTTGGTGGATTCGCATGGAATCACCAAGGCATATTGCCCTCTCGTAGAGGGCCCGCGTTATCCCCCGACCATGGGGTCCCGGGTAGGATACATCTTGGCGGCGAAAGCGCAAGATGTCGAGGGGTGGTGCATCACCCTCCGGAAATCCGGATGCACGCTTAATTCGAGTCACGGATGCCGTCGAGAGGCGCGGTCATATTAGGTGACGGGTAGAAACCCCGAGGCTAATATGGCCAGCAACAGGAGTCTGCATTCCTCCTCGTTTAAAAAGGCGGATGCAGGGACACGGGTAGGGGCGGATTAGGACGACGGACTTAGTCCCGACTCTGATATCCGACCAACAGGGGTGCGCCTTCCCCCTCGTATAAAAACGCGGAGGCGTCCGGTGTCTTTGGTGGATTCGCATGGAATCACCTAGGCATATTGCCCTCTCGATGAGGGCCCGCGTTACACCCCGACCATGGGGTTTCGGGTAGGATACATCTTGGCGGCGAAAGCGCAAGATGTCGAGGGGTGGTGCATCACCCTCCGGAAATTCGGATGCACATTTGTTTCGAGTCACGGTTGCCGTCGAGTGGCGCGGTCATATCAGGTGACGGGTCGATCGACCTAGAGGCTGATATGGCCAGCAACAGGAGTCTGCATTCCTCCTCGTATAAAAAGGCGGATGCAGGGACACGGGTAGGGGCGGATTAGGACGACGGACTTAGTCCCGACTCTGATATCCGACCAACAGGGGTGCGCCTTCCCCCTCGTATAAAAACGCGGAGGCGTTCGGGGCTCTTGGTGTATTGGCATGAAATCACCAAGCGCAACTTCTCCCCTCCGATAGGGGTCCGGGTAGGTTTGGCGGTGCTCCAAGGGGTAAGGGTGATAGACGCACCCCTGCTGATCGTCCGACCTGTGTCCTGGGAGTACCCGTTCACGGGCGGCGCTGCTTCCCTCTCGCCGGGGAAGGGTCCCTCCTGGCGGGTGTATTCACAGCTGGGAGGGGACAGCAGCGGGTGGGGGCCCCCCCCAACAGGAGTGTCCGTCGAGTAGGGAGTCCTCCTCCTCCCTTCTTTAAGGCACAACGGAGAGAGGCTAGCGGCACATGACTCCCTTCGGAGGCCTTCCAGTGATGAGAGAGTCCTCTGTGCCAACTTTGGTGTGAGAGCCCTGGCGAGAGGGCTAAAACGGGAAGGGCCCTAGACTAAGTTGGGCTAGCGGGTCCCTTGACGAATTTAGGGACCCTATTTTTCTTCTCCGACGCGAGCCACCTTGACGTGGTGGAGAGGCTTAGGCCGCCCCGGGTCTCCGGGCCCATCGGGCTCCCCGCTTCGACACCTCGGTGTCGGGGGGAGTCCGGTGGGTCCTTCGGGCCCCCACTTCGACACTTTCGTGTCGGGGGGGCCCGGGGGCCCGGGGCGGCTGACCAAGAGCTCGCATTGCACTTCCCTCCCCGAAAGGGGAGGAAGGGGGGTTCCGCTCCCTCCGGGCGCTTCGGCCCGATGCGGATAGGGGAAGGCAAACCCTGACTTCAAATACCCGGCCCACCGAGTGCCGTTAGGGGCGGGAAAACGCCCCGACTCATTTCTTATTCTCCTCTCTTACTATTCTTTTTCTTTTTGATCCCTTCAACCCTTACCCCTATTTCCTTTCTAATTCCTGTGCTTGAGTGAATGTTTGTGTGAATGTGTGTGTGACGGGTGCCGGACCCCTGAGGACGGCTAAGAGAGGTGATACTCTGATAAAAAACACAAACTCTATGGAATATGGACACCAAAGAAGAAAAAACGTACCAGCCACAGGAGGGTCGGATACTCCAGGGCTCGGCGCATAGATCTGATATTGTCCCAGTCGGATCGGCGTCGTCATCGGACAATGGGCACGATGCAGCAACACTACTACCGAGGAATGAAGAGACCCCAGATAGAAAGGAACTGCATAATTCATTATCTACAAAAATAGAGAAAAAGTTAGACGGGGCAGAATTAAACGAGGTGATGAACAACACCCCTGTAATCACCGTTGCAGAGAGTAAGGAGGGCAACTTACCACCCGAAGAGATCCTCCAACAAATGGTTGAGAAAGATATAGAGACGGCGTCTGCTATATCTGAAAACGTGGCGATGGAATGTGAAGAGTTCCGTGCTACGAAGAGGAAGAAGTCACACTCAACAGAGAGACAGTCATCTGAAGAGAGTGAAGATGAAATTTTAAGAAGAGTAAAAGTCTCGAGAAGACAGAGAATATTTGGTAAAGAGATTACATCTCACCTGAATAAAGAGCAGAGTAGATCAAATCCGGATCTGTCATCGCGTCCATCGGAGGAAGACCCTAGAATAGTAAAGATGAAAAAGGGATACATCTCTAAACAAAAAAGATTGGAAATAGAGGAAGCGAAGGAAGCAATAGCTGAAAAGAAGAGAGAGGAAGCTAGGAAGATTAAAGAAGAAAAAGCTAGGGTAGAGGAAGAAAGAAGGAAGAAAGAGGAGAGGATAAAAGCCGAGGCTAAGATCATGGCTAAGATTTATACGAAATCCAATGACGAGAAAGACTACATAAATAATATGACGGCCTCTGATCTAGCCGCCATGGCACTGGAGTACTTAGATCACGTTGACATCATTAGAACTAAATGTGGCACAATGCAAGGGGCACTCAGTGGAGAGCTTAAGAGGAGGAAATTGAGCTTGGACAATATGATCAAAGCTCTACAAGCTAAGGCGGAAGATAACGGAGATCCACTATTCCTGCGTGCGAAGATTGAAGAACTCCTAAAGAAAAACAGAGAAGAAGATGAAAGGAGAAAAAGAGAGATAGGAGAGCTCAAGGATACCGTAACTAGCCTAACAAAAGAAAACAAAGAAATGAGGAAGGAGCTGAAACTTATTAGAGAAAGCATAGAGAGAAAAGAAAGAAAAGAAAAAGTAGAGAGAGAAGAAAGTACATACTTACCGACTTACCAGGAGAAGAGAGAGAAGATCCACGGAAGGAGAGAAAATCCTAAGGTGCCTCAAGATACTCGACGAGATCCCTCGACGCAGTCAGAAGGTGATGGACCCGTAATGAGGCCGCCACTTAGAGGAAGGTCCATCCCTATTCCCAACTCGAACCTGCAACAAAAAAGAGTAGTTAATGTGAATAAGGAAAAGGATCAGGAGAATAGGAAAAAACCGGATATCAAGGTTATTAGTAACGTACAGATTAAGCCGCCGAAGGAAGAGGCAATGATACTGGAAGGAATTAAGGAAAGGAATGTTGAGAAGAAGGTAACAGACATGGACTGGGAGGAGAACGGTTTTGATTGGAATGAAGAGGTGGATGGAGAGAAGAAGATGCAGGAGGAAAGGAACACCCAGGTGGAAGGAAACATCCAGGAAGAAGGGAATACTCAAGGGACCACTGTGGAATCACATGGGAGACAAGAGGAAACCTGGGCTACAGTAACCAGGAGAGGAAAAAGAGAGGACAAACGGAAGAAGGAAAAAGGAGAGGCTCCAGCTAATAAGCAAAATCCATCCAAAGAGGTAAAAAGGAAGATGCCAAAAACCGCCGCAGTCAGCATTAAGGGTGATGTAGAAAAGGGCTTTTCGTACGCTGATGTGTTAAGGAAAGCTAGATCACACATAAAGATGGAAGACTTGCAAATAGAAGCCCCGAAAATTCGCAAGGGACTCAACGGGGCCACAATAATAGAAATATCGGGCCCCGATTGCAATGATAAGGCGCAGAGACTTGCGGATAAATTGCAGGAAGTTCTGCGAGAAGATAAAGCTGCCATAACCACTCCCACTATTAAAGGTGAGTTGAGATTAGTAGGATTGGATGAGTCAATTAGCAAGGAAGAGATAAAATGGACTATCGAGGAAGAGGGAGGATGCCACCATAAAGACATAAGGATAGGAGAAATTAAAAATTCCAGGAGAGGTATGGGAGTTGTCTGGGTGAAATGCCCTCTCAAAGCAGCTATTGCGATCGCTAGGAAAAAGAAGATCAAGGTAGGATGGACTGTTGTAGGGGTCACGCTTCTGAAAGCGAGGCCCTTGCAATGTTTCCGATGCTGGCACTATGGCCACGTAAAGGACAACTGTCGCTCCCAAATAGATAGGAGCAAGAGCTGTTTCCAATGTGGAAAGGAGGGACACAGTGTCGCTATCTGTAAGAATGCGATTAGATGCACGATCTGCGAAAGTCTGGGACGTGAGAGCACGCATAGAGTAGGATCGAGCAAATGTGAAGGGGTCAAGTTGAGACCCCCCTTAAATACAGACTCGGCGCGGAGGACCGACATTGAAGTAGCAGGATAATGGTCAGAATCCTGCAATGTAATATTAATCATTGCAGAATTGCGCAAGATCTTCTGATGCAATATGAGCTCGAAAACAATATCGGCATCGTGGTTATTTCGGAGCCGTACAGAGTCAATTCCTCTCTGGATTGGATTAGTAACCCCAATAACAATGTTGCGATACATTGGAATCCCAACTACGTCCGGAGTTCCGGTGTCAAAAAATATGAGGGAGAATTTACACTTGCTGTCCAATGGCAGGAGTTTTGCATCATTGCATGCTATTTCCCTCCTAATTTTAACAATGATGATTACGGTGATTTCCTCGAAGAACTGGATATAGCCCTCGGAGAGGTAAATAGCTCCGTGACTATAATTTGTGGAGATTTTAATTCAAAATCACGAGCCTGGGGCGCAAGGTCCACGGATACTAGAGGAGAGCGTTTGGAACGGTGGATGTCTAGCAGGGACTTTCGCCTCATTAATGAAGGATCCACACCGACATGTGTCCGACCACAGGGAAGCTCAGTTGTTGATCTCACCTGGTCGGCAACTGCGGCACTGCGGGACATCGATAACTGGGAGGTCCTCGAGGAGGAGACGTACTCAGACCACAAGTATATATACTTCACGTTTAAAGAAAAGAAAGTACACTGTACAAATAAAATTAAAAATAGATGGAAATCCTCCAAGATGGACATAGATAAATTTCGAGAATGTCTAGAATGGAGCTGTGCCAATGATGAGAGCCGACACAACGATGATCCAATAATTGAGGCCGCATGGCTTCAGTCCACATTGATAGAGGCGTGCAATTTCTCCATGCCCAAGGCCAAAGTGGTCAATAAAAGAAGCACTTATTGGTGGAATAATGTAATAGAGGAAAAAAGAAACGCAAGTAAAATAGCAAGAAGGAAATGGCAGAGGGAAAGAAGAAGAAGTAACAACGAGGCAGACAGGATAGCGAATGCTGAAGAAGAATTTAAGGCAGCTAAGAAAGAATTACGCAGAGAAATAAATAAGGCTAAACACATAGCCTGGAAAGAGCTTATTGAGGCTATAGATGAGGACCCGTGGGGTTTGCCATACAAGATGGTTCTCGGCAAGCTCCGTAAGTCGAAGCCTGGTATTACAGAAATCCTTGCACCAGAGGTCTTAGCGATGACAATCGAGAAGTTATTTCCAACGGATGTGCATTGGAATGAGGATCGAGAAATATTCAACGATGACATTGACTGGAATGAGAGCTACGATATTGACACAGCGGAAGCATACCGAGTTATATGGAAAAGTAGGAAGAAGTCTGTGGATAAAGCACCAGGAAAAGACGG
>NW_028141977.1:0-2500 GCF_025532165.1 Camponotus vicinus | reverse complement strand
TTAGGTTAGGTTAGGTTAGGTTAGGTTAGGTTAGGTTAGGTTAGGTTAGGTTAGGTTAGGTTAGGTTAGGTTAGGTTAGGTTAGGTTAGGTTAGGTTAGGTTAGGTTAGGTTAGGTTAGGTTAGGTTAGGTTAGGTTAGGTTAGGTTAGGTTAGGTTAGGTTAGGTTAGGTTAGGTTAGGTTAGGTTAGGTTAGGTTAGGTTAGGTTAGGTTAGGTTAGGTTAGGTTAGGTTAGGTTAGGTTAGGTTAGGTTAGGTTAGGTTAGGTTAGGTTAGGTTAGGTTAGGTTAGGTTAGGTTAGGTTAGGTTAGGTTAGGTTAGGTTAGGTTAGGTTAGGTTAGGTTAGGTTAGGTTAGGTTAGGTTAGGTTAGGTTAGGTTAGGTTAGGTTAGGTTAGGTTAGGTTAGGTTAGGTTAGGTTAGGTTAGGTTAGGTTAGGTTAGGTTAGGTTAGGTTAGGTTAGGTTAGGTTAGGTTAGGTTAGGTTAGGTTAGGTTAGGTTAGGTTAGGTTAGGTTAGGTTAGGTTAGGTTAGGTTAGGTTAGGTTAGGTTAGGTTAGGTTAGGTTAGGTTAGGTTAGGTTAGGTTAGGTTAGGTTAGGTTAGGTTAGGTTAGGTTAGGTTAGGTTAGGTTAGGTTAGGTTAGGTTAGGTTAGGTTAGGTTAGGTTAGGTTAGGTTAGGTTAGGTTAGGTTAGGTTAGGTTAGGTTAGGTTAGGTTAGGTTAGGTTAGGTTAGGTTAGGTTAGGTTAGGTTAGGTTAGGTTAGGTTAGGTTAGGTTAGGTTAGGTTAGGTTAGGTTAGGTTAGGTTAGGTTAGGTTAGGTTAGGTTAGGTTAGGTTAGGTTAGGTTAGGTTAGGTTAGGTTAGGTTAGGTTAGGTTAGGTTAGGTTAGGTTAGGTTAGGTTAGGTTAGGTTAGGTTAGGTTAGGTTAGGTTAGGTTAGGTTAGGTTAGGTTAGGTTAGGTTAGGTTAGGTTAGGTTAGGTTAGGTTAGGTTAGGTTAGGTTAGGTTAGGTTAGGTTAGGTTAGGTTAGGTTAGGTTAGGTTAGGTTAGGTTAGGTTAGGTTAGGTTAGGTTAGGTTAGGTTAGGTTAGGTTAGGTTAGGTTAGGTTAGGTTAGGTTAGGTTAGGTTAGGTTAGGTTAGGTTAGGTTAGGTTAGGTTAGGTTAGGTTAGGTTAGGTTAGGTTAGGTTAGGTTAGGTTAGGTTAGGTTAGGTTAGGTTAGGTTAGGTTAGGTTAGGTTAGGTTAGGTTAGGTTAGGTTAGGTTAGGTTAGGTTAGGTTAGGTTAGGTTAGGTTAGGTTAGGTTAGGTTAGGTTAGGTTAGGTTAGGTTAGGTTAGGTTAGGTTAGGTTAGGTTAGGTTAGGTTAGGTTAGGTTAGGTTAGGTTAGGTTAGGTTAGGTTAGGTTAGGTTAGGTTAGGTTAGGTTAGGTTAGGTTAGGTTAGGTTAGGTTAGGTTAGGTTAGGTTAGGTTAGGTTAGGTTAGGTTAGGTTAGGTTAGGTTAGGTTAGGTTAGGTTAGGTTAGGTTAGGTTAGGTTAGGTTAGGTTAGGTTAGGTTAGGTTAGGTTAGGTTAGGTTAGGTTAGGTTAGGTTAGGTTAGGTTAGGTTAGGTTAGGTTAGGTTAGGTTAGGTTAGGTTAGGTTAGGTTAGGTTAGGTTAGGTTAGGTTAGGTTAGGTTAGGTTAGGTTAGGTTAGGTTAGGTTAGGTTAGGTTAGGTTAGGTTAGGTTAGGTTAGGTTAGGTTAGGTTAGGTTAGGTTAGGTTAGGTTAGGTTAGGTTAGGTTAGGTTAGGTTAGGTTAGGTTAGGTTAGGTTAGGTTAGGTTAGGTTAGGTTAGGTTAGGTTAGGTTAGGTTAGGTTAGGTTAGGTTAGGTTAGGTTAGGTTAGGTTAGGTTAGGTTAGGTTAGGTTAGGTTAGGTTAGGTTAGGTTAGGTTAGGTTAGGTTAGGTTAGGTTAGGTTAGGTTAGGTTAGGTTAGGTTAGGTTAGGTTAGGTTAGGTTAGGTTAGGTTAGGTTAGGTTAGGTTAGGTTAGGTTAGGTTAGGTTAGGTTAGGTTAGGTTAGGTTAGGTTAGGTTAGGTTAGGTTAGGTTAGGTTAGGTTAGGTTAGGTTAGGTTAGGTTAGGTTAGGTTAGGTTAGGTTAGGTTAGGTTAGGTTAGGTTAGGTTAGGTTAGGTTAGGTTAGGTTAGGTTAGGTTAGGTTAGGTTAGGTTAGGTTAGGTTAGGTTAGGTTAGGTTAGGTTAGGTTAGGTTAGGTTAGGTTAGGTTAGGTTAGGTTAGGTTAGGTTAGGTTAGGTTAGGTTAGGTTAGGTTAGGTTAGGTTAGGTTAGGTTAGGTTAGGTTAGGTTAGGTTAGGTTAGGTTAGGTTAGGTTAGGTTAGGTTAGGTTAGGTTAGGTTAGGTTAGGTTAGGTTAGGTTAGGTTAGGTTAGGTTAGGTTAGGTTAGGTTAGGTTAGGTTAGGTTAGGTTAGGTTAGGTTAGGTTAGGTTAGGTTAGGTTAGGTTAGGTTAGGTTAGG